>NW_019102984.1:0-2555 GCF_001856785.1 Myzus persicae | reverse complement strand
CCTTGAGTACGCCCCTGGTCAGAAGTGTTCGAGGTAGACAATGCTGACACATTCAATACCTTAGAGAAGCTTAAAGAAACATTTGCTAGATTCGGTCTTCCTGAAACTATTGTTTCTGATAATAGCACCCCCTTCACATCGAATGAGTTCAGCCAATTTTGTGAAACAAATAGCATTAGACACTTAACTTCTCCTCCGTTCCATCCTGCTAGCAACGGTGCAGCAGAAAATGCCGTTAAAAACTTTAAACTAAGTCTCGACGCTCACCAAAGTAACGTGGCACCTGACGTGACAAGTTGCATGGCATATGATCTGGCAAGTGGCAAATGAAAAGCCAGCTAGCGCTCACTGATCTGACGTCGCAACTGACTGGTAGCATTTCAGTAACCACCAAAATGTCTTCCGATGAAGACGATTTGGATTTTTTAAACATTATAAATGTTGTAAACGAAAATCACGCTAAGCTTAAATATTGGGTACATCCATTTTGGAAAAAAAATTGTGAAACACGTGGTGCATTTTCATTATTCAATGAACTGTCGGACGAAAGACGTTTTCAGTCATTTTATAGGATGAAAATTGAAACATATAATAAGTTATTACAATTAATTGGACCTATAATAATTAAGAAAGACACTAACTTCAGAAAGTCAGTTAGACCAGAGGAACGATTGTTAATTACACTTTGGTAAGTCAATATTTATTTTTAGTAAACTTAGAGATAGAGATAATTTTGAGATACACACTTTATTACATACATTCTGTTTTGATTTTTAAAATAAATGTATACATATTTCAAAATAATGTCCTTTTATTTTTGTATAACAAATTAAAAACTAAAAAAAATATCAGTACACTTAGAGATACTTAAGAGATACATACTTTATTACATACTTTATTAATCTGTTTTGATTTAAAAAAAATATATATAAAAATTTCAAAATAAAATCCTTTTGGCTTTTACTTTTGTATAACAAATTAAAAACTAAAGAAAATATCATAGAAATCTCTGATGAATAAAACAATTTTTTTTATACAATATTGAGTACATATTAATTATAGCTAGCATATTATAATAAAAACAGCCAACAGGTTCAATAAAAGTAAACAAAATAGTTTTTAAAAATATTTAATTTAAATACCAGTTGGTTAGAGAGTCAGTTGAGCTGTCTTGTTTATGAAAATTTTGGGTATTAAATGTTTGATTAGTTTGTGGAATAGATGGTGACGGTGTATTAACTGTATTTATGGTATTAAAATTTGACAAATGTTCAGGCTTTGACGTAGTTAAAAGCTGAAGTATTGAATGATTTTCTGCTTTTGAAATCGGCTCCTGATAAACATTTGTTTGATTTTTGTCCTGTTGAAAAATTGACTGTCTTGTGTGCTGTACTGTAGACAATGGTTGTGGTTGAATAATTTCAGTACTTAATTGTAAGATCCTTATTTTAAAATATCTCTTTTGATTATCCGTCATTAACTTCATATCCGGTAAAACACTTTTCAGAAAATTTAAGTCTGGATCTTCTGTGTCTAAATTGTCTGTGGGTGCACATTTCTTTTTGTTGGAAAAATATTCATATGCTACTTTATTTACATCACCGATAGATACATCTTTACCCCTTTTAAAATTTTTTTTAGCTGTACTTGCAGTTGTTGATGTATTATAAGGCTCATTATAAGGCTCTTCAATTTGTTCTGGAGACAAAACTTCAGGTGAAGAAATGAGTGATGGCGTGTCAATTAAATGAGATGTTTCTATACTTTCATGGTTCTCGCATTCATCTTCCGATTCGGTTAATATATCACTTGATGATTGGTGTACCAATTTTTTCGGCTTAGAGAAATTACCTATTAAAGTTAAAAGAAAAAAAAATAGCATTAAAAATACAATAATATTGATATAAAAACCTCAGTCAAATATACCCGTCTGTGTTCTTGATTTGGTAAATGGCTCTAAAAAGTGCAAATATTCTGACAAGTAATATGGTGTTACTTTTTTTCGCCCTGAACCCGATGGAACTTGTTTTTTTAAAAACCTCGTATAACAACCTCTTATATTTTTCCATCTTTCTTTTACAGTATCGACTAAAAAATAATAAAATAATTTCAGTACAAAAATAAAAAATCAGGAACTCACTGCTGTACAGTAGGAGTGGAGTGGACTTCGGTTATAGAGTAGGTCACTATAATGGATGTGTTATTTTTAATTATTTTATATTTAAAGACTAAAACCGATTGATAGTAAATCGTTATTTTACGAGTGTTTAAAGTAATTAAAAGAAACTTTGACTGAATATTTTATATTAGCATCTTCTACACACTATACCATTTTCAAAATATTTTGATTTATTTTGAGCTTTTTTGTTTTCAGTTTCCATTTTTGTTTGTTTTTATTTCTATAAATGTTAATAACATTTTATTTGTTGGGTAAAAATTCTTGAAAATTTAATAGAAGGCTCCTAATATGTTTTTTCAATAGTAGATGAAAAATATAAAAAATCATAGGTCACAATTTTTTTTTATAAGCATTTAAAGGTCGAATTTTGACAAAA
>NW_019102983.1:0-1760 GCF_001856785.1 Myzus persicae | reverse complement strand
CTCGGTCACCTCATCCCCCATCATTGATGTTGTTTTTGACATTTTACATTATATCAAATATGAAATAATGTGTTTTGGTTCAATCAATAAAAAAATACTAAACAAAAAAGGTAAATAATATACAATATGACATCGTATTATAATCCCAGCAGGAATGCAATATGTTTAATTACTAAACATTCAAATTTAAAATAATATTACATAATTATCACTGCAGTACGTACAGTAATGTTGATGACGAAAAGAAAAATAGTAACCATAATGTAACGATATTACCTCAAAACCACTTAGTTAAAGCTGCATTAAATTTAAATTTAAACTGCATCGACGTACGGATATTAATCGATCCAACACTTTTGTTTTTCAAACTAATCGGGATACCTAAAATCTTTATGTATACATAATGGTTACTTAAGGGTGCGTGTGTCTGTGTGTTGCTTATTGCTTTGCTTATGATAACCCCACGACAAATAATACCATGTAATATAATATATTACACTGTATATTATATATATTATACTTTTGTAAATTGAAAGGATATAATTCTATCAGATTGCAGCGTAGGCTTCCCAACTACGACCTATAGCACCACACAATATAAATTGTGTGTACATGTACATCGGTTACGGAGAAACTCGAATAATCAAATATCTGCAAACAGATTCAAGTTCAGCATATATAATCCTAGTTGGCATGCATCGTTTCGTCTAAAAAAACATGCACTTTCTTTTTTCATCGATCATTTCGGCTAAACATAAAAAAAAGATTTAAGGATTACGTAAAGTAGGTCATACGAAACCACTTGGACGCGATTCTCATTATTCGGTTCTGAAAAATATTTTTTTATAATAATTATAATTATATAATTTTATTATAATCCTGAAATAATTTTTATAAATTAATGGATCCCTTACACTAGTATTATTATAACTGTTTTTATAACCTCGAGTATTACTAGAATAAAATGTATTTATAATTTATAAATATATAATAAAATTATAAATTATAATTTAATACTTAATACTTCATTAACGAATAAATATTATTGTAAGTGAACTGTTAGTACTTATTACCTATTATGAAAAATAAAATGTAATCTTTTTCATTATAATTGTCCATCACAAATAATTATTTTTACTAAAAACAGCATTATCTTAATGAATAATATTAATTAATTAAACGGTTTAAAATAAAAATGTTCTGTAAAACGGTTGAAGAGGTTTTATGTATAGGAAAATAAACTATTTAGTCGAAAAAAAAATTAGTGTATACTTTTATAATAAATGTATGTATTTTTATTTTCGTGAAACAATTAAATTTCGTTTTAGCGTATTCGAGAGCAAAATATTACATTATTACATTTGATGTCAGCGGCGGCGGCGGCGGCGGCGGCGGCGGTGGTGGTGGTGGTGGTGGTGGTGGTGGTGGTGGTGGTGGTGGTCATGGTCTTTATAGCGGAAGCAACTTGGACCGAGGCACTCGGATACAGTCGACAACTCCATTATTTACGGTGTTTTGAGTCAGAGTAATACTTGACTGATATAAAAAAGTTATCTTAAAATAATAAGCGTATTATACACATTTTAGTTGCTTGAAAAATATATATATATAATACAGTCCGGATGTGTGCTAAAATAATTGTTCGTTTGTTTAGGTTAACAATGTTAAATGTCTATTTTTCAAATAACTCAATTGTATAAATTGATTTCTTTGCCATATGATTGTTTTTTATGTGCACCTACCACTTTTGCATAATTACT
>NW_019102982.1:0-1749 GCF_001856785.1 Myzus persicae | reverse complement strand
TAGTTTTGTCGGTGTTATCTAGTGTTTCAGGTTCATTCATTTCAGCTAAAAATTATAATAAAATATTAAATAACATTGTATAAAAACAAAATAAATATAAAATTATTAATATTTTCCTATTTGCATAATTATAAAACATAAGGTATGGTACTATGGTAGTATGAAATAAAATTACATTACCTATATTTATAAATTATAAATTACTGCACTTACTGTGTCCATGTAATATGTATTAAAAAAGGATTATTTAAACTAAACATATTTATACATTTTGAAATGTACAGCTAAATATTGTCAATTTGCTATAAATTTCATGACAATTATTCTGTGGGCTAATTATCCAAAAAATTAATAATTGTAATTTAAAAACTAAATGGTGAGTATCAGAGAGCCTAATAATAATCATAATAATAATAATAATAATAATAATAATAATCCACCTTGATTAATAATAAATCATACACACCTATATATTATATTATACTTTAATAATATCAATATTAATTTATTTTAGAGGTAGGCACCTATTATTGTTTAATATTCCTTTTTTATACAAATTAATAACAATTTTATAGAATTTATAGAAAAATTACAATATTTATGATAAATTGCAAAATATGAAACAAAAATGTACATAATAACTTAAACATACTATGTACCTATTTATAAATGTATAAAAAGATATTGGAAATTTGCAAAATGGTCTAGGTACTATTAGCTTATAAAATTTCAAAATCAAGACCCAAAAACACATATGTACCAAATCAGATTTATTATATTTAGTTTCTATAGAAATATACAAATCTATTGCATCTCGAGACCCCCGAAGTTGAGCTCCACAGTTATTACTATTTACTATTATAGTACATTAGTACGTGATAATGGATAAAAAAAAAAATGAATAAAACAATTTTATAAAATATAAATAATAAAGTAATACATACCATTTGATGATGTTGGCTGAGTACAAGCAACAGGAACTTTGAAAAAATTTGTTATACTTGAATTTCCTAAGCAAATCTTTTTTTTTTTACAAGATATAACATGTCTAGACCAATTAGTCGAATTTAAACTCAATTGTTTTTTACCACATAAACAGGTATCAGACATTTTATGTACGAGTTACGAAAAATCAACCTTTATATAGCTTTATATAAATATTATAAATATTAATTGTCACTCAACATAAAAAAATACAACAAACTAATAAAATATTTTGTCAAATGCTAATAACATAACAGAATAATGAGAAAATGGCGACCTATTTTAATTATGAAACTAATATTGATAATAATATTATTGATAAATGATACTTGATAGCTCAGCTATCATAGCTGAATCTATAAATAACTTACTTAATGGTTTTTACTGTTTTTAGTTTACCGTTTTTGTAATAAACATCTACAATCAATTTGGAAATAAACAGTGCTGCCACTATTTGTATTACAATAACTACGTAAAACAGATTTTACTGATCAGTTTTTAGTTGATTACAATTTACGAGTATGTTGTCTACTATATGTAGAATGATAGATATACCAATACCAAGCCTATGTTTGAATGTTTGATACTCTGATGTCTCAAGTCTGAGGTTACTCTAATAAATTATCAAGTGCTTAACCACCAGCACCAAGTACCGACCCACCTATGAGGTACCCACCCTAAATTTACCTGGTTCATTTGAACCACTTCAACGCCCTGTTGGGCGCCACTGCGAATGAGTATACGAAGCCATACACAAGCATGCCT
>NW_019102981.1:0-1820 GCF_001856785.1 Myzus persicae | reverse complement strand
ACCTAACTCGGGGACAAAATAATATTAACTATAAGACTAACTCATATGAATATGACAAAGGCAAGGAAAGCGAAAAGAATAATTATTTAAGTTTTGTTAAAAATTGGTACGAATCGACACATTTAGGTAAACCTCCTATTAAAGAAATAAATTATGACAACGAAAAATTAATAGAAAATATTGTTACGCTAAATCATTCAAATAAATTAAATGAATTTCAAAAATTTTTATTTTGCAACAATGACAGAATAAAGTTCTCATGTGATTACGCTGAACACGCAATAAATATTTTTTCATTACCAACCAACATTGCAATTGGACACTGTGTTAGTAAATGCCTGGCTATGTCAAAAGGAATCGCATTACAGTTTAAATATAAATTCAACAACGTAAACATACTAATTGATCAAAAAAAAAAAATCCAGTTGCCCAACTCGACGTGCAGCGATTCTCGGAAATGATAACGGATTAAGGATGATTCACACTGAACCGACACTCGCAGACCGGCACCGGGCCGCACAGACCCGTACCGGACCGACATTTTGAGAGAGTATTCACATCATACCGTCGTACACAGACAGACAACTGATATGTAATAACTAAAATATGTACAGTTAGTAAGTTGCAGTTAGTATAAGTGCAATTAGTCCAGCCTAGGTTGTCTAAAACTATGTTTAAACACTTGTCTACTAAGCATCTGGCTATGATGGCAATAGCTTTAGATGAAGTAGAACAAGAAACAACAAAAGGTAAAAAACGTATTTGGGTGCATGAAATTTTAAAACGGAGAAAAGTAGATGGTGAATTTTATACATTATGTACGACTCTTGAAGATCACGAAGAAAAATTTTTTATTTATTTTAGAATGTGTTCATATCAGTTTAATATACTTTTATCAAAAATAAAAAATGATATTACTAAACAAAACACTCACTTTAGAGAAGCGATACCAGCTAAACAAAAATTGGCAGTATGTTTAAGGTGAGAAAATATAGAATTACTAATACATATTATTACATGAATATTCATTATATTTTTTTCAACTCATAATTAATATTAATATAAAATAATATATTTGAACAATCGTAACAATTAAATGCAATTAAAATAAAACATACCGGAAACTGAGTATATTCTAAATACAGCTTTTATTTTTAAAAATTACAATTTAATATTTATAACTTTATAAGTAATAAAAAAAACAATAGTAATTTTTAAGGTATGAATGTTGTTAAAAAGTTACCTACGTTTGATGATGTGTCTGAATCAGAGTGGTGACTTATTGAACCGTCAGTATAATCTTGTGTGGATTGATAAATTGGTTGCAACGCCGATGTATGTTGTTGTTGGTATTGTTGTTGATATTGTTGTTCATGAAGTTTTTGAGATTTTATGTGATCTAGTTCCAACTCGGAAATCACAGAAAAAACTCTTGTTTTAGCCAAATGCTGGAGATAAGGAGAAAATTGTTTCACCGTCGAACCCATATTTTGAAAAAATTGATCAATCACATTAATTTCATTTTTTTCATTTTTTTCTGTATTTGCCTTAACTTCTTCTATCTTTTCTTTTTCTATGATGTACCTCATCAAATGCGAGGACGCAGATTCTGAACTTACATGGCCTTCATTTTTTTTTCTTTTTTTGGGAGTCATAATTTTCTTTGGTGGAGGTTTACAAAATTTTGGAGATAGTTCCGATGGTGTACTATTTGTAATATTTTCTTCAGGTGAAATAATACTTTCCATTGTGATGTTGCCAGATTTATTTATTTCGTTTTTAGAATAATTTAATTCGTTTTCTGAATCGGAACTACTTTT
>NW_019102980.1:0-1821 GCF_001856785.1 Myzus persicae | reverse complement strand
TTTTGAAAAAAAATCAAATATTTTTGGAAGTTTTGAAATATTATTTTCAATACCGTACTCAATAGTACTACTAAAGATTGGCTCATTTGGAGATCCAATATTTTGAATCGGGGCTGCATTATGGCTCTATACCACCCCCTCCCACTAATGATCCCCTGTAGTTAATTAGGGGTTGCAGCACAAACGATGAAACTCGAGCACAATCCAGCACAAACGTAGCACAAACGAATGGCGTAATTTAAATTTTAAAATTGTGAGGTGGGGGTGCAGTCGTTTCGTTGGCACCCCCAATCGTTATCCCTTATAACTCCTTAAGGGTTGCAGCACAAACGATGAAATTCGAGCTCAATCCAGCACAAACGTAGCACAAACGAAAGCCCTTGGTTTCAATCCAAATTTCGGAAGTGGGGGTGCCAGGGAAATACACCTAAAATTGGAATGACATTTGAAGACAGTCCACCCAAATTTTAGTGATGGTTCTCGAGAATTTTTTGAAGGTAAGAAGGACAACTTTAAAAAAATGAAACTTGGGACAAGTGGTACGAAATTTGAAACCTCTGAAAAAGTGCTTCATACCTCATATGAGATCTCCCTAATAATTGCAAAATCTAAAAAACCTCCTACTATTATTGAAACTTTGATTAAACCGTGTTTGTTGAAAGCCACAGAAGAGATTTTAGATAAGGAAGCGGCAACAAAAATACAAGACATTCCTTTATTATTAACACTGTAAAATCGAGAATAGGAAATATGTCACGAGACATCGAAGAACAGCGTATATGTCTTATAAAAAATCTCCCTGGTTTGCTCTTCAGTGTGACGAATTTACGGATGTAGCACAATGTTGTCAATTGCTAATATTTGTTCGATTTTTAAGTGGAGATAATACAATAAAAGAAGAATTATTATTATCACAAGTATTAGAAACTACGGCAAGAGGGTTGACGTTCTGAAAATAATTCTTGATTATTTTGAAAAACATAAACTAATGTGAGAAAATCTTGCTGGATTTTGTACCGATGGCGCTCCTGCTGTGCTCGGGTCACGTTCAGGTTTAGCTACATTGGTAAAACAAAAAAAATCCAACCACATTAACTACGCATTGTATTATAAATCGTCTTGCGTTGGCGTCCAAAACATTATCAAGGGACCTAGATTTGCGATGAAAATATCCATACATACAGTTAGTGAATGCTGTTAAAAAAAGTGCACTCAATACGCGTGTTTTTCAAAAATTATGTTTAAATATGGACGCTGAGCATGAAACATTACTATTTCATACTGAAACAAACCTCGAAAGGAAATTAGTTGGCACGTTTATTTGAGCTCCGAGAGGAGTTGAAGGTTTTTTTAATCGATAAAGATGTGAACTATTTACATGAGCAATTTTGTGAGCCAAAAATTGAAATGCAAATTGCATATCTTGTGGATATATTTGCCCAAATAAATCACCTAAATTTGCAATTGCGAGGTTCTGGCAATGTTAAAATTGAAGGTTCCGCAAATATTTTCATATTTGAAAATAATGTTCGCGCTTTTGTCTGCAAGATAAATCTTTGGATTGACAAAACTCAGGTGAAAAATTATTCTGTATTTCCTACACTGCAAGTTCTTATTGATGACGAACACTACAAATGTTTTACAGAAGATATTCAGAATAATGTATTAGAACCAGGGCTTGCATTTGAAAAATAAATTTTGTTTTACGTTATTTACAATCAAAACGTTATACAAATGTTGAGTTTATCGTTATTCAAAATTTAAACGTTATACAATTTTTGCGTTTATCGTTATTTAAAATTTAAAAGTATACGACTATGA
>NW_019102979.1:0-1822 GCF_001856785.1 Myzus persicae | reverse complement strand
CGTGGATGGATGTATTCATATTTTTCAGTAATGCTCTTGACCACTACTCTTGAAATCTATTTAAGACGAGGATAGCTTTGCTAACACAAACATCTCAGGGGTTAGTTTTAAAACGCTTGATATGCACTTATGTATATTCCTTCCATTTTCAAAAATTCCACGAACATTTTATAGAATCTCAGAAGAGAATTACATCAGTCCATCTAATTGCTATTCTTGAACCGCAAAAAACTGATGTATTCTTTTTGAGTCATTTTACTAGGTACATATAAAAACGCATGAGTACCTACGTATGAATATTATTTAAAACAATTTTTCTTACTGCTTATACAGAATATTTTATTGTGTTACTTGAACAAAAATATATTTTGAAAACATTTTCACAAAAATGCATGTAAATTTAGAATGCATGTGTTGACGTATTATAGTGAAAATGATTAGGACGATAAGATAAGCTAGAGTTGTACAATACCAATGATATTCAATAATTCCAAAGTAACTTATAAATAGTATTATTCAGATGATTTTTGAATTTTCTAAATAATATTTATTCGACTGAACTGTTTACTTACTGCCTATGAAGAATTATTTTATATAGAGATCATTATTATGTAATCCAATTCGCCATCCATGTTCGACATTCGGGATTGTACCAAATCAAATTTATTGCATACAGCATTTGTATATTTTGGTTTCCGTTAGGTATCCCAATATATATACAATAATACTCTTACTCTGCAGCAAAAAAAAAAAAAAAATGATTTATTAAAAACTGTAAAAATATAAATTTATTACCACTTCTCCTCGAATACTATTAAAACTTATGGGGAGATCGATGTGTATCGGACTTTAGTGGCCCGTTTCCACGGTACGGTCGTATATACTTTCAAAATAACTACCAAAACAATAAAACATAATGGTACACTATTAACACCATGCTTATAGAAATGCGTATACATTTTATGTACTGTATGACTTTAAGAATTTGTTCAATATCGTGACCTACAAAATGATAATCGTATTGTACGCGATGTGGTATTTTATTTCCCTCAAGATTTATAATTTATACATGTATATACACCTACATGTGTATACTGTATGTGTATAATATATATCTATATATTAAAAAATAAAAACAACTTTTTGTGTCAAAACGTATTAACTTTTTGTTATAATGGGCGTGGGCAGTGAACTGTAGACAGGCAGCTCACCTGCTCTCATTCAACTTTTGATATTTTTTTTGAAGCCCAATTTAATTTAGTACTAGGTGTCTAGGTACCAATCATAATATTATGATTATAATAATCTATCATGCTATTATAATGGTATTGCAATCACTTATTTTGTAGCAAATAAGAGAAATTATAAGTTTTAATTTCTTATTTCAGTATATTAATTTTAAATAACTATACTCTATAACTATACTCTATTAGTTATCTAAATAATATACTAATATACATTAGTAATAGTATTATTCAAATAAAAAGTAAATACTGTTTCGTTCGGTATTTTTTATTTCAAGCGACTATTAAAAATTGTGAAGGTTTATGTTTAAAAAAAGACAAAAAATATCGCTTTGTTGTATGTTAAGTGTCGATTGTACATTAATTGAACCTGTATATTAAGTAGGTCACTATAACGGATATTGTTAAATTTGAATTAAATGACAAACCGTTGAATAATAAGAAATCTTCTGTCAGCATATATTTCTGAGCATATTGTATCATTATTCGTCCATTTTTGTTTTTATCGATTATGCAGTTGTTATATTAATTTTTTTCTTCAAAAGTCACATATATTACCTGTCTAAAAAATATTATGA
>NW_019102978.1:0-1789 GCF_001856785.1 Myzus persicae | reverse complement strand
GTACTACTTTTTATTTTGTTTGACTTATTGATTTATTATTTTTATAGTTACATGAATTTTTTTTTGTATACAAGTCATATATAATACCTTTTTTTTTTTAAATTTATTTGAAGTAATCTACAATCTATACATGTTGTTAGTATAATTAGTAGGTTTGATAGGTGACAAGTAAGAATGATATGAATAATAAGATTTGGGAAGATACCCAGTGGTAACACTCTATCAATGACAAAAGTAACAATGAAAAAAGAAAGTGAAAAAAAATGACAATAGTAAATAATAGATAATTAATTTGAGGATTGGAGGTGTTACCTGGTAGCGACCTCCAGCACTTATTTAGTTCGTTTAATAAAGTTAATCTCTACACCATAGCCTTTTGAGTCTACGGCGCAGGTGACCAAGAAAAGTGTTAGTTGATAATTTCGTGATTAGTGGATTTGTGTGTTGTTGAAATTTTTTGTGGAGTCTGGTGTAGTAAAGTTTGGATATTTGGTTGAGATTTTGGATTTTAAGATTTTTATGGAGATTATTGTTGGTTAAGTACCAGGGTGCATATATAATAACTAAGGCTGCTGTTTATGTCGTGTTATGTTTCAGTAAAGTGTATGAACTACAATACCACATATAAATTGCATAATATAAATTATAACAATATTTATTATTTAGATACATATACAATAATTAAGGCAACTAGTATGCCCTGAATAATAATAAGTGCAAAATATTATTTTTAGATGCTCCTGAAGTCACGAATAAAACTTTTTGATCAATATTTACTTCTTGCAAATGTAAGATGTGGTGTCGACATTGCTCTTGCAGTAGCATCATTTGGCCTCGCAGATACGCTGTTGTTCGGTTGCCGAACAGCTTATTTTAAGTTTAAACAATCATTAAAATATTCTTGTGACAAGTGTCTGTGACTTTTCAAAGCGAAGAAATACTGGCAAATTGATGATGCAAGACTTTAGTCTGATAATTTAGGACAAAGCTTCTATGTCTCAAAAATCTTTAGTTGAAGCTTCAGACAGAACGATGAAAGACTTGAGTCACAAGAAAATGATATAACATAACATAATATATGTTTTGCTCTACACATAGTTATATCTTAAAAATTGAATATCACGAACTCTAATTTTTGTGCTACGCAGATGAAATCTACTAAAAGATAAAAATTAGCAATAAGCATCAAATTTTATAGTAGCGCCAAGCATTTTGATAGTTTTTCATTCAATACATATTATTATGTTTAGTAACAAAAATTAAAATTTCAAGATTTGACTTGTAATTACTTTTCACGGGCGACACCACGCTGGTTCAGGTTGTAGCTTAATATGTTAAAAAATAAAGCAGTCCGTAATCTGTATTATAATTTATTGTGATAACATAATATAAGTTAGAACTGTGTAACAAATAACTATACTATATTAAAAAAAATGTATTCCCATGTGATAAATGCCAAAACGAATGACTAGACGCGTCGCCTGTGAAAAAAATGTGACAACTTACACTTAAACAGTTGCTCAGGAAAAATAAATCTGATGAAATATGCTAGTTAATTGGTTGTACAAGAGAACACTAAACACAGTACGAGTGAAGGAATAAGACACGGCAGTGCAACAGACAAGAGTGTTTTATATGTACTTGTATTATATATTAAGAAACAACACTCTGGATATAAAATTATGTGAGTCTGTAGGAAATTCGTCCTTCGAAAGAAGATCGTGCGGCCGAGGTTCATGGAGCGTACAATATATAGTGTGCCACTTACATGAAAGCCATTCGGTCAGTG
>NW_019102977.1:0-1823 GCF_001856785.1 Myzus persicae | reverse complement strand
GATAAAACAAATTATTGATTTTTTTTCATATTATGAAACATTTAAATGAACAAAAAGAGAAGAAGCACAAACACAAAAATATATAAATGTGTACGTGCTAAGAAATATAATATTTTAGAGTGTGTTGATTTTACAATGGAAATGGTTTTTTTGATTCCATTTTGACCGCTGGACGATGCTACAAATATTTATTTCAATATTACGTTTCGTACCATACCAAAAAGAAAACACTCTTTCAAATGGACTTAAAAAAAAAGATTCAAGTTATCTATGTGTAATGTCTATTTTTAATTAAATTCAATTAAATTCAGCAATTTTAGTGGTTTTAAACAGGCTCCTATAATGAGGTACCTATATATAAACATACTAAATACTTATACCAGAGTCTAAAATCATTTATTAGTTTTATATAATTGTAGTTATAGGTTGTCGTAGTAAAAACGAATGAGCAAATTCGTGATAAAGTTAAAATTAAATAAATTTGGCCAATTACCAAGGTTTGATGACCTTGTGGTTTTAAACACTCAAAGATAAATGGTCATAAACGTGGTGTGATTGTGTAGATAAATAGTATAATGTGTTCTATGTCTACTTATTAGTTATTAGGATCCTTTAAGTAGGTAACCTATTATGTTCTCGAATTTAAAAATGACCTTTTCAAAATGCTTATCCATCATTGCATCTAATATAGCGTTTCTCAACCTATGCTACGCGAAGCAAATCTCCCTTTATAAAAACAAAAAAATAGAATGGATCATTATTTGCATTAAATATTATTTGGTTTGTTTGACATTGATAATTTTGTAGTTTCTAATAAAATAAAATCCCATACATGTGAAATAACGAATATATTTTTGATACATAAAAAAATAAGGTTATTCGGTCAAGTGGTACATGAACATTTCCACACTGTGTAGGTGGTACACTGTTCACGGATATGCAAGGGTTGAGAGCCACGACTGATCTAATATGTAGATTTGTTTCACAATTGATATTATATTTGTATAAGTTTATTTCTTTGTCGAGCTTGGATACGAAATACATTATAATGTATAAATATTATAAGTAGGTACTTAACATAGAGGGGGCCACCTGCAACAACACGAGGGAGCGTCGCGTTTTTATCCGTAGTTCGTCGTATATAATTTAATACCCTACCGACGACGATATTAATATTAATATTGTTCAAAAACGTAAACCTCTCACCTGTAAAGTGTTTCATTCGATTAGGCACGGAGTTGAAGTCACTGCAAAAGTGCCGGTCTGTAATCAACTACTATAATATTGATCGGGAATTTATTTTTAAATTAAAACAGACTTAAGAATTGATTGGAATTATTAAGGTTTGTCGGAATCGCAGGACTGAGCGAGGAAATGAAATAAATTATACTTCGCCGTTGGTTTTGAACGGTGTAGTGAAAAATATAATTTTGTTTTTAATGCAATACTGCTCCACATAAGTTCCCGATAGTCATATATTAGTAAGTATACTGTGTGCTCAGAAAGGTGGAGGGTATGATTTATTTTGTTGTACAGGTCACAGGTGTAACCTATATTTTAACATAATATGTGACAAAACTAATTTAAAAATAAATTGAAATTATTATACTTCAACTACTACATTTTTTTTTGTACTTTACTTCACGGAGACAGTTATTAATAAGTATTTAGTTTATATTTATAAAAAAAAAACGATATTACAATTGAATTACTCAAGACAGAAATTCTCTCGTAAGTAGTGTAACCATTTTTCAGCCCACCTCCACATATGGAAACGGTTAAATCTTTAAATCTTCTAAAATTAAGAAAAAATGCAATATATA
>NW_019102976.1:0-1824 GCF_001856785.1 Myzus persicae | reverse complement strand
TTAATAAAATTGAAAAATTCATTAGGCGGCACATTTAATTTTCCAAAGTTTGAATGGTCAGCAGTTACATATGCTTTATAATAAATAAATAAAAATGATTGGTCTAACTGCTGCTGTTGCTTAGCATAATTTACACATAAATTACAACTGTGCTTTTCAAAACATTTTTTTATTAAATAGCCACAAACATAGGTAAGGGCATTTTGAGCAGGAAAGTTCAGTTCACGATAATCTGTGGTACCTACTTGCAAATTAGAAAAATCGAATGGAGTTTTTTCTGGGAATACAACAGATGAATTGTTAAGTGGAGGAGAAATATATCCAATCGTAGTCAAAACTTCAGCCATGTCATCTAAGCAATTAGATCCTTCTGAATGTTTAAAATAGTTGAGAAAGAAAATTTTTTTAAAACTCCAAAGAAATTGTATTGGTGTAGGATTTACATTATTTCCACTTTGGTTACGGAATTGCCCAAAAAGATTTTCGAGGCAATCTTGGTTGAATCTGTAAGTACATAATACAAAGTCTTGTGTTTTTGGCATGTCATCCCATAACTTCAATAATGAACTAATTGTTATAGTCCATCCATCCAAAAAATGCATGCGTTTTGTTACATCATTAATTATAATCTGACCATCGACTATTTTTGGATCTAGTACTTTCATGTTTTTAAAAACATCAATCATATATAGTAAATGTGCCCTCTAGTTCACTGTGTTTTTAAAAGGTCGATTAAAATCTTTGCTTCCAAATTTTTTTTTCGAATTTAATAAGTCAAATAGTTTATCCATATGTTCAATGAATGATATTGTAGTATTTGCAGATAAAGGCAATGTACCACCTTCAACACAACATTTCATACCGGCTGCTACAGTGTTGCTGAAAATTTGACATGCATATTTTACCTTCATTTTCTGGAATGGTCCTGGGTTGATATGAATTTCTGTTAGCTTCGGTGCAAGGCGATTTAAGCCTTGGTCTGATTTATAAAAATCAACAAGATACTTTTTATTGGTAGTACTATTTAAAAAAGTTAATTGGTACTTGAAGAAGTTATTTCTGGTAGATTTGAGCAAATGTGGCACATCAAATATATAAAATATTTTTTGGCCATTTACATAGAAAAATGGACGTTCACATGACACATTCATTGTCTTGGCAAAACTGGTAAAATTAGATCCTTGGTCACTTGTTAATACTCTAATCTTGAGTGATGTCTTTTGAACACGACTAATAACTGCAAATATGGTATTTTGTAGATGAAGCCCAGAACAACTATTGTTGATGAAAAAATATGCGACAGGCTGCTTCCAATTATAATTTATGCTTCTTAACATAAAGCAGAGTACATGCTTTGCTGGCTCATATGTTTTTCTATCGTATGAATTATTAAACCCTACAATATAATCATGTGACAAATTATAAAATAAATGTGTTTTAATTGACATCTCATCAATACATAAAACACAATCCTTTGCATCGTCTTTTAAATTGTTCATCTTCAACTCTATGGTTTCAAATATGACATCATTTATTCCAGGCACTATATTAATTTTCTGTGTTATTCTACGTAAAGTTCTTGGACTGGGTAATAATAACAATGATTTTAAAAAAGTGTATACTTGAGGACCAAAAAAATAAATAGTTAGAGCCAACTGCTTGATTTGATTAGAATACCGCATACCTTGAGGTTTTCTCTTACCCATTTGAACATACTGTTTAATAACCATGCTCAGGTTAGAAGGTAAATGTGCATCAACAACTCGATTAAATAAATCTACTGAGGTAACATCTATTTCATTTGCACAATTTTTCTTGTGTACT
>NW_019102975.1:0-1823 GCF_001856785.1 Myzus persicae | reverse complement strand
AAAATGTATTATTTGGCGCCTTTCATGAGCCAAAGGAATTTTTATTCTCTTAAGTCAGAAGCATAATATAATTATTAAAATTGGTCTTGGTCTACTTTGATCACATTATTATATCCGTTTCCTGTTCATTATTAAAAAACATTTATTTCCGAAGATATTTGTTAGAAAATAATATTACTGGAATCTCCGATTTTTTTTTAATCCTTTAAGTTTCAGAAATATTTAAACGATTTTTCTTAAATTCTAAATCAGTAATTTTTTTTGTACCCAGTGTACAGTGCAACAAAGCTTTTGGATATACAAGGTTTTTAATACCACCAGTCTCCGAGAGCCGTATTTTCCGAAGTGATTCTATTGAATACAATTATCGCTGGCGTTTGTATAAATGGTTTTTTTTCTGACTCTCTATATTATTATATTGCAGAACCGTTTTATATAATGATAATTATTATTCTATATTATACAGAAAAAAAAATGAATGTCTGTCGTCGTAGACGTAGAGGATATTGCACCGCCGGTAAATACGGAAAAGGAGACCACGCTCGAAAGACTTTTTTATATTACGTTCAATATAATGTATTGTATAATATTATATAGAGATAAATGAAGAAATCCAAAAGAAATAATAACATCACCGTTGTCGGAGATTATATTTTAATCGTAATGCTTTTGATCATATAATATTATACGTTTATATAAATAATTTAGGCGAGATAATGATTTAGCTGTACAAACAATATAACGCGTACATCTCACGCGATTTCAACCGTCGGCGACGGGCGATGTCATAATAATTAATATAATATATTATTATATTTAGGTGAGCGAAGTGTGTAGGAATCGTGATGCACGAATCGAGTGCTTTTAACCGACGGCGGTGTTTTGTTCCGACGGGCGGGATGACTGGATAGGTATATTAGGTATATAATATTATATATTAAAATGACTGGACTCTACAGGTATATGTAGGTATCATACTCGTATTGTGATATAATAATGAAACAAACATTTTTTTTCTTCATCTTTTACGTTTTTCCTCGGATCGGCATATTATTATAATATATATTTAAAGTGAGTGCACTTCTACGGGTGGGCAAAAACGAAAACAAAAACGAAAACAAAAACGACAATATAATAATATCATATTATAAGACTCGACGTCGTTCGCCGGTGCGCGTGTGTATATTATAATCATCTACGAGGAGACGGAGACGGCTGCGTCGGTGGAGGCGGTGGTGGAGGTGGCAGTGGCGGCGGTATTGTTCAGCTGTCCAAGGTGAGCTGCCGCAAGCCGGCGGTGACGTGAGCGTCCAAGTCGGATGCGCCGTCGGGCGACATGTCGGGGTGCGCGTACGACAACAGGAAATGGCACGTGCCCGGTATGTGCTCGGGGAATCCGACGGGCAGACACGACCGGCTCCTCTCCTCGAACGAGAATCCGGGGGTCTTCATCAGCAACCTGTCAACAGCGAACACGTAATCGCGTTAATAATGCATTTCATGTTGATACATACGTCACCATCATACCATACAATAATATGTGGGTATTATGATAGTGATGATAATAATAATATAAATAATGCATTGTTTTAGCTGGTACAGCACGTTTTGGGAGATTTCCGCAACCTACAAATGTACAAAATGATTGGGTTTGGAAACACGTTTGGTGGTTATACACTATGGTCAAATGTGACACAGTTACTAGTAAACATTTTGTCATGGGGGGGATGTGTCTACAGATTTCTTAACATGCATTATTTAATTATTAAAAATATAATTTATAGTTATCAGATCTTTAAAAAAAGGAGTATTGGTCAATGAGG